>NW_027491274.1:0-27229 GCF_021521415.1 Bidens hawaiensis
ACACACACCTAATGAGTAATAAAACACATAGCAACATATCATGATCAAATCAAATACAATTCAATCATTCCCAACAGAAATAACAAATCATTGAACTTAGCAAACAAGACAAAAACGAGCACAATAAGTAATAATAAATAATAACCGGAGCTCAGTTATACCTCAATAGCATATCCTATACTAAAAATGCCAATTCACAATCTGGTAACTTGACTCCATCGGACCCATAAATGTTTGCACATGCATTGCGAAGCAAATAATAATCCTTTTAATTATAATTTCTAAGTTATAAAAGTTGTACATAATTACTATAGAAAGAAATCTAATGAGGGATAGATAGACATTATATAAACTAAGCATCTTTTATTTCATGCTACTTTATGTTCTTTACTAAACTTCTTTAGTTAATCCCTGAATCCCTCAAAGGTTCTGCTGCAAACCACCTATAAAACTTTTTTTCATCCATGAAATACTAAAAATATATGCCAGTTAATGCGGTAAAAAATCAAATGCCGGTCAAGGACTAATATTTGAGATATCGGTTATCGCAGTGGGATATCGGTAATTTTAATATCATGTAGAATTTATATATATATATATACATGTATAAAAATGTAAACATATATACTATTAATAGTAATATCAAAAGTCAAAACTCAAAAGTGTCAATATTTGAAACATGATCTAATCGTAAGCCATGAAATCTTCCTCTGAGTCCACATCAACCAAGGCATCAAAATACCAGTCAATATCAGTTAAAATATCACTGATAATACCGGTAGTTCGGTTACTTCAGTACGGATATTCTGGCCGATATTTGACCTGATATTTTTCTGGTGGATCGACAACCGACATATCACCAATATCCCACTGATATATCGCCGATATTAACTGAATAGGAGCGAAATATAATCAAATATCGAAAAAATAATGCGAGGTATAGAAACTTTCCTATATAACAAAATCACTAAAATAAACTTTATTTACAACAGGGAGTTGCATCTCTCTCGTCTGTTATAAATATAAACCATTTTATCAAGTAAACCTTTCATCATTTCTTACCCCTTTTGTTGTTTTTACAAATCCGTCCCTACAAACCTTAACTTTAACCAACATTGACCCAAAAGCACATCAAGCACACCATTTTAAACCAAACACAGGACTACTTGACAGAACGACAAAAAGACAGTTCCTTAGTTACTCCTAACAGAAAAACTAAAAGATGATATCGAAATCATTTCTATATACATATTTTCACTACATACTTCAAACCTCGTTTGCTTAATAACTTTAAGCAGCCTCAAAAGAAATACAAGGCAGATCAACATATGAAATCCGCTACTGTCTGATTTCCTAACCCTATAATTCCTAAAGCAAGCCACACCTAATGAGTAATAAAACACATAGCAACAGATCATGACCAAATCAGACACAATTCAATCAATCCTAACACATACGTCAAACTGATACTAATAGATCACAATTTAAAACAATAAAATCGAAATTTACGGCTCGATTAAAGCTTCTAAACACATAATAATAATAATAATAATTATCATCAGATTAGCGCGAATCGGACATAATCGAAGTGATTTGAGAAAGGAAGGAACCTGAGAGAAATTGAAGGGAAAGTATGAACAAGAACCCTAACGATCTCCGATTTGAGATCTTATTATTATTATTAGTCATCTTTCTCTTTCTTTTCTGTTTCTTCTTCTTCTTCGTGTGAAAGAAAAGAAAATATCGATGTAGAATTACTACGCTATTACTTTACAAAATGGCATTCAACACCCTCAACTTTCTAACGACTTCCAAACCACAAGCTCTGTTTGGTATAATGTTAGAGGTACGTCATTTGAAATGGCGGATGTCAATTAAAATGTAGACCATGTCAGATTTTGTATGGTGAGTTGGACGATTATCAGGTGTTCCGTCATTTTAAATGACGGATCTGGTATATTTTATCGTGTTCGACAATTTGAAATAACGGATATCAATTTATGTGATTCGCCAGTTTGGCTGGCAGGTTACAATTCTCAACGTAGGCTACCCCTATATGTCAAAATGTATTTTAATAGACATGCGGCATTTGAAATGAAAGATGTCTTCTTGACATTCGTCATTTCAAATGATAGATGTGAATACTGTACTTGTCTGACTGATTCGACAACACCACTACCTTTTCTTTTTATTATTTATTATTTTTCTTAATAATATTATTTAAAAAAATAAAAAGTTTAATATTAAGAAAGATTTTTTTATTAAAAATACTAATATATGTAATTTTGATAAAATACTTTATTATTTATTAGTTTTCGAAACTACATTATTTAAAAAATTAAAAAGTTTGTATTAAAAAGAATTTTTTATTAAAAACATTAATATATGAAGTTTTAAAAATATATTTTTTTCAGACATCCGCCATTTAAAATAACAGGTGTCTTCTTGACATCCGTCATTTCAAATGACAGATGTGAATAGTGAATAAATAATATATTTAACATATTCAGTAAACTCAATAATTCTTTCCAATACACTTTATGAAATCTCTCATTAAAATGCATGCAAAGTTGGATCTATAACCGTATGAACCATGGCGAATATGACTATATAAACTCAAGAAGTCCGCCACTGTCTCTCGTGATTTCTATTTAAACATATAAAATATCTAATAGAATTACATGATAATTACACTTGAATACAAATATAATCTTTGGGAACAACTTCTCTAAAACAGTAACTTAGTTCATCTAATCTTTGGGAACAACTTCTCTAAATTACATGATAATTACACTTGAATACAAATATAATACACGATTTTTAAATACAAAATAATCAAATTTGAACGTGAACTCTAGGAAAAATCCTAACCCACCGATAGTGAATTTATGAGATATAACACATGGGGTGAGTTGTCCCTTTTTCATAGAACACACATCCTACTTTCGAGGCTACCAATTCTAACAATGAAAATAGTAGAAGTCATAATCTGGTGGTTTTTGGGTGGACGTGGTGTAGTATTGAAATCACCATACGAAATTAAGCAAGCATGGGGAAGCATTGCAAGTTAAGGTTGTGATATGTATTCTAGATTTTGACTCTATTTATATTGGTAGTAGGGTTTCTGTTCACACTTACCATTTGAAATGGCGTATGTTCGGATGACACTTGCCATTTCAAATGACAAATGTAAATAATGAATATTGTACTTGACTGACTGATTGACATCGCTACATTTTCATTTTATTATTTATTATTTTTCTAAATAACATTATTAAAAAAAGTAATATTAAAAGGAATTTTTTTAAACACTAATATATGTAATTTTAAAAATACATTTTTTCTTTTTATTATTTATTATTTTTCAAAATAACATTATTTAAAAAAATAAAAAAATTAATATTAAAAATATTTTTTTATTAAAAACATTAATATATGTAATTTTAAAAATACATATATTCAGACATCCGCCATTTGAAACGACTGGTGTCTTCTTAACATCCGTTATTTCAAATGGCATATGTGAATAGTGAATATAGTACTTTACTGACTGATTGACACCACTACCTTTTCTTTTTATTATTTTTGTAAATAACATTATTTAAAAGAAAAGTTTAATATTAAAATGATTTTTTTTAAAAACACGAATATAAGTAATTTTAAAAATACATTTTTTTCTTTTTGTTATATATTATTTTTTGAAATGACATTATTTAAAAAAATAAAAATTTAATATTAAAAAAATTAAAAAAATTTATTAAAAACACTAATATATGTAATTTTAAAAATACATTTTTTAGACATCCGTCATTTGAAATGGCAGGTGTCTTCTTGACATCCGTCATTTCAAATGACAGATGTGAATAGTTAATATAGTACTTGACTGACTGATTGACTCCATTACCTTTTCTTTTTATTATTTATTATTTTTCTAAGTAACATTATTTAAAAAAATAAAAAGTTTAATATTAAAAAGATTTTTTTTAAAACACTAATATATGTAATTATAAAAATACATTTTTTCTTTCTATTAATTTTGAAATAATATTATTTAAAAAATAAAAAATTTAGTATTAAAAAGATTTTTAAGTAAAAACACTAATGTATGTAATTTTAAAAATACATTTTTCCAGACATCTGTCATTTGAAATGGCATGTGTGTTCTTGACATCCGTCATTTCAGTTGGCAGATGTGAAATGTGAATATAGTACTTGTCTGATTAACAACACTAACTTTTCTTTTTATTATTTATTATTTTTTGAAATAATATTATTTAATAAAGCAAAAATTTTAATATTAAGAAAGTTGTTTTTTTATTAAAAACAATAATTTTTGAAATAATATTATTTAAAAAATAAAAATTTTAATATTAAGAAAATTGTTTTTTTTAATAAAAACACTAATATATATAATTTTAAAAATACATTTTTTCAGACATCCGCCATTTGAAATGGCAGGCGTCTTCTTGACATCCGCCATTTAAAATGACAGATGTGAATAGTGCTACTGCCATGTACTGTTTTGATTAAATGCATTTATTTTTTTATATGTTTATAGAGAAAGCACGAGATATATTACACATATAATAACCTAAAAGATGTGTTTGTAATACATTAACATTACAAAGGTTGATATACTGTACAATAATGCCTTAGTGTATGATAGGTACGCGAGACGCTCAAAGGCAAAAATAATATAACGCTAAAAAACGCTCAACCAAAACCTTAAAATGCTCAGCAAAAAACTAAAAAGCTCAAAAACGATTTTCGTGAAAAAAAGTAAAAAATGATCGATTAACCATCCAAAACTACTTTTTTCGGTGAACCAATGATTAATTGGATATGTATTGACGATTTGAGATGTTGGGATGTGATTTCATTAATCAATTTCGTGAAAAAAGGGGATTCGCGTACCTATTATATGTTAAGGTATTATTGTGTTGGATCTTTTCCCAAAATTACAAACATATAATATTACACGTATGATGAGCCACAATTAAACATAATTAACCGTAATTAAACATAATAAACACTAACTAAACATACTTTAATAACCTAAGAGTTGTGGTATTCTGCTTCTGAATTATACTCTTGATTTTCCAATAACTCTCGATAATCTTGAAATTCTATTTTAGCGAGATATTCTTCAAAATCGGAGCCTTCAAAAGGCCTTTCTAGTTCATCATCGTATTCAACAAATTGACGATTTGGTTGTTCAACCGGAGGGTTAGTGTTTGGTTGATCAAGTTGAGGGTTAGCGTCTGGTTTGTTGAGGTGGTTGGTTATGGTTTGGTTGTTGAATGAGTTGGTTATGGTTTGGTTGTTGCATGGGTTGGCTACGACATGGTTGTTGCATACTACGGCGACGGTGATGGTGACTGTGTCATTGATTGGGCATGTGACGGCTTGGTTGTTGAAAATTTTGGGGACGGTGATTATGATGGTTAAGCCTTCAACATTGATACAGAAATGAAAATGTAGGTGAATGTTATGTTCACGATTTGCCATTCCAACAAAGTGATGTTGAAGGTGGATAAGTGAAAAAAATGGAATGTGGGTACATATAGGTGGAGTGGTTAGATATTTGGTAGACATAATAATAATAATAATAACTAGGCTGTTACCCGGCGCAACCTGTTCTGTGTCGGTAACACCCGGGCGTTATTTCTGTAAGTTGGCGCGAATTCGGTTGCAATCAGCTATGTTATTTACGTTACTAAAAATAAGCCCAAAAAATAATTCCGCAAGCTAACGTATTTAAACAAATTAAAAAACAAAAAACCACAACACCTTACTTTTTAATTGCTTGATTTAGTATGAAGCCGGCGTTGTTTCAGTAAGTTGGCGCGAATTCAGTTGCTATCGGCTATGTTATTTACAGTACCAAAACTAAACCCAAAAAATAATTCCTCAAGCTAACATACTTAAAAAAAAATTAAAAAACGTATTTAAAACAAATTAAAAAACAAAACACAACAACACCTTACTATTTCATTGGTTGATTTAGTATGAAATCTATAAAAACAAAATCTATAAAAACAAAAATCTATTCTATTTAAAATATTAAAAAAACCACAAAAAAAAAACAAAGAAACCACAAAAAACCAAAAAAAAAAGGGTCCAAAATGGCTTGACCTTGAGACCTAACGGTTAAAACATCACAACAATACCACCACAACAACCACCTTTTTTGTTACCTTGGTTACTTTCAAAACACTTAATACTATAACAGATTTTGGAATGTTAAAAAAATAGTGGCTACCATGTGGCAGTCACTGATTGGACCTCAACACAAATTACTGTAGCTTTAGGTTTCTCATTATATATAATAATAATAATAATAATAATAATAATAATAAATGACTACATACTCCGTTTAGCATATAGTTCGTCCACCATAAAACATCTGAACCTCAAACAAGCCTCTTGTAAATTTACTTCTTCCCATAACAATGACCCTGATTGAACCAACCTACGTAATAACATACAAATTACAACACCTGAATCTGGACCAATATGACCACCATTATAAGGCCACACCGTTTCCCCATACACCGTCAATTCATTGACCTCTTTTTTATGTCTGAATGTTTCTAGTATGATATATGTCCTAGAAAGCATATGAAGAATGACTCAAATTACACAATAATTTGAACTAATCAATGAGTGCATGATGAACTTCTAGTGTCACAATCACATGTATTTGGGCGACATTCATAAGGTATGAACAGATGAACTTCTAGTGCCACCATACAAATCTTAAAAAGATACCAATTTTCATCGTTGATAGATATAGTATGTATACCTGCCAAAACCGAGAAAAAGTTGTGTATTTGGTGTATAGAAAAATAAATAAATTTAATTACAATATGCTACCATGCCAACCTCCCACAAAGGAGGGTATAGTTCTTTCGTCACGCCACCATACCGTCGAACATCATATGACCCATCAACAACCAGTTCTGAAAAGTCACATGGGAGTATTGTCCAACGAATGGCCCGGTGACTCCGCTGTTCTTCGTATTTCTTCTGTCCGTCAAAACAGTAGTTTGTTTGTCCATGCCGAACATGCTATAACAATGAATTAAACAAACATAGATAGTATTTGATGCACATCAACATTCTTTGCATAAAATTTATGAATATCACTTACAATTGACCCTAAATGACAGTTTCCACGAAACCCCAGGAGAGTACCCCAAAAATCTTGGTCAAGTGGTGTAAGACCCATATAATGAATCCTACAAAATGTGGCATCTCCATTATATAAGAAATGCATAACATTTCGAGACCATTGCTGACGGTCTTGCTAAAGCCAACCATGGTTGTCTATTGGTGATGGAATGTTGTCGGCGGCCACATGTGATCTAGAAGATGACTTGTTGTGTTGCCTTGCATTTAGTTTGCCTCTTCCTTTTCCTCTATTAAGTGACATCTTAATTGTGTTTGATGATGGAGATACATCCTTTTATTTATACTATACAAATATGATGTGCTTCTACTTTTTATATGAATTACATATTTAATTTAATTTATATTAGTATTAGTTAGGTATAACTTGTTTTATTTCGTGTATATATATGTTATTGTTAGACAAATATAAATATGCTTCATCCTCTTACAAACATTCACCCTTCACATTTGTTAGCATCCTCAACACATAAATATAAAATGTACTCTGATCCTAGTACACCTCCGAAGGATGTGTTAGAAAACCGTCGATATTTCGGACCAAATAATCCCCCAGTTGAAGTTGTAGTACCTCACAATCACCCAACAATACATGCAATTGATCTGGTTGACCTGTTAACCCTCTGAATGTTTACCCAGATGGTGAGGATGATAATCATCCACTGTTAGACAAGTATCCACCTCCTCCTCCCACACAAGAAGTGCCAGATTGGGCGGAAGGGTATGAAACCGACCCCAAAACAGAATACGAACCACTGCTACACTCCCCGTCCCCTCCCCCAACACGAGCAGTACCATATGGTACCCCTTTTATGATCTAGGATATGATTCTGATGACTCTTGGGACTACTTTTCGTGGGGGCCAAAATGAGTGATGCGATTATTTTTTATGTTTACATTTTAATGTTTTATTGTCTATTATGTTAAGTTTAGGTTGAATGTTGAATTTACGTTTCATGTTAACTTACGTAGAAGCACTTGTTTTTTATGATGTATGATATTGGTTTAATGTTTACTAAATGGCGTTTTTTTCGAAAGTTTGGTTATAATTATTTCTTAAGACACGCTCTATTTTTACCATGTTTTTTTCTTGACCGACATTTATCACGTATGTGCTTCGCAAAGAACTGACCGTGTCCGAAACGAGGTTTGTAGCAGCATGTTGTAGGTGGGCAAAGTGGGCGGTTTGAGATCTTCAAAGCTGTGAAAAAAGTGATACAAAACATTTTTTTAGAATCCACATTACTACTATACTTTGTCTACTTTTTCTATATATAACAACCGCATTACCACACACTATCCATATCCCCTTCCATCCACTTCCTCATCACCTCCAACTCTAATCAAATAAAAATGGCTAATTGATACAATTCTCAACTAATTGAGAAAACATCAAGTTGGATAGCTAACAAATGGAGGCGTCGAAAGAGCCTGTCTGGTTCTTTGTCTTACGAGACGCAAGACCAGGCCGTAAATGAACATCAAAACTGACCTCAACGCACGCAAGCCCATGAATATATGCCACAAAGACATAGTACTCACCAAAATACTTCACACACATGGGCGATTCCAGACAATGAGTATGATAACGGGTTGAAGAATTCTACAATAATGGGGACACCCCATTCTGTTATTCAGTTGTTTTCTTTTGCACCATTACAACTTGACAATCGGTTTTAGGGAACCCTACTCGGTGATCTCGGTCAAGGTTACCTCATAGAAACTGTACGAGTTGTATAAGTTTAGTTTATTCTATTTATTTAACATGAATAAATACTTACTTTATAAATATTATTATGTTAGAACATATTCAAGGTTGGTAGAATGATGAATTGGAGATGTAGACAACTGCAAGAGAATCGATCGTCAGTCATGTTTTGGACGATTCTATCACCTCAGTTTTACAATGACCTGGTAGACTTGTGTAGCAAGAATTCCGTTACCTATGCTCAAGAAAAGTTCAATCGTTTTCCTTCTTTCCTGGATGTAGATAAGGTCTTTTTTTCGTTTTGTTATGGAAAAAACAAATGGATACTTGTTCATGTTGAGCCCCAGACACATGAATTGATTATGTACCGTGTTGAAAATGTAGATGACAATAACTATAGATAGTTGGTTCACCCTATTATTACAAAGATCAAAGTATACTTCACAGCTTTGTTGGTGAACATCAGGTACTGGAAAAAGATTGGTTATCCAGAAAGATGTATATTGCCAGAAATGAAAGAATATTATGTGAAGCCCTACCATGACATGGTTGGTAACGAAGGGCTCTACATGTGTATGCTAATGGAACACCTAGTCACGAGTAAACCCATTAATCCAACAAGAGATTATAAAAGTGTATGTGTGTTATACCGGCGATTTATGGCTGATAACTTTTATTTTTTTTGGCATTGTTTACCTCGTCCATGTTAGGATTATTGTTCATTATTACCATGTGTGTTTTTTATTGTTATTGTTGTATTTCAAATATTTGTATCCCATTTATTAAACTTTAATGTTTTTGTGTTGTTGAAATTAAGGATGGCACTGAAACCCGATATCATAGCCCCGTTTCTAACTCCTTGGGTGACGAATGAATCAAAATTCCGCTCAAAAACTTTTTAATTGGAACTAGATTTGACTTGGAACCGTGCATAACCGTCCAGGGGTAATTTTGTAAGTGGGTACAAAGTTAAGTCGAAATGCATATGGAAGCACGTCGTAGTGGTACTTCTATAATTTAAAAAATATTATATTTTAACCCATGTAAGTTTTAAATAAACTTTAAGTCTGAACATAGATAGTTAGTGCTACGTATGTTCGAAAAGTTGTACTTAACAAAATAGGTTATAGGTAAATATAATATGAACATAATAGTAGTTTTACCTTTGTGTTTAGAGAGTTAGATGGGCCAGCCAAGTTTGAAAAAAAGTTATTGAAACATAGATAAATTTTTGAGTTTTACGCCTGCTGGACTTTACCTTTTCCCCTTCAAGTTTTGAATTCTTCTTTACTCACTAAACCTAAAACCTAACCACAAACAACTAGAAGCCTCTCCTCGCCTACCGCCGATTGCCATTGAATCCGGTTGCCGTTGAATCCGGTCTGTCTCTTAAGTAAATAGGTACGTTAAATCATGTCCCTCTGCACCCCCTCCCTGCTACGCCAATCACTCATATCAGGTACAATGAGCCTAAATTTACACCCTGGTCCAAGAAGTGATGAACTACTGTTTCTTAAAGAAAAAAAATCATCACACATTTTCACTGTTTAAAGGGACTTTAGATAGTACAGACACCTTACTACCTAGACGCGGTAATAAGAGATTTTGGTCACTCTTTAAACAAAATGCAATCCCTGATGGCGTTAAAAATTACATACGTCTTACCGGGTTTAGTGGTGTACCAGATTGTGGGTATAAGCAACTTGACCATGGATTGATAACCGCATTGGTCGAGTGGTGGAGACCCGAGACACATACTTTTTACCTACCATTCGGCGAGGCAATAGTGACATTACAAAACGTTACTATCTTATTTGGGTCACCGGTAGATGGTGCAGTTGTATCGGGGAAGGAAACACCAATACAAGTAGAACAACGTTCCTATCAATGTCAACAATTATTATGAATTAAACCCGTAAACAGTGATATTTTAGGTAATTGTATAAAGACCTCAATTCTTTTAGAAGAAATTTTGACAAAATTTGGGCCAAACGCAACTGATTTACTATGCGAATGACGTGCACGATGTATAACTTTATTTATGTAGCACGACTTTGTTTGTTGATAGCACAACCCAAATGGTTTCTCTTCATTTTTCAAATCACCTAGTTGATTTAAACGAATGTGGAACATTGAGTTGGGGTAGTGCTGTGCTAGCATGCCTCTACCGAAACTTATCTAAAGCAACAGACCCATCAACTACTGAGATATATGGTCCGGTGTATCTTTTACAATTGTGGGCTTGGACTAGGATCAGGTGTTTAGCACCGAAGATGGGGCGTCAATTGGCCTACGATTATACGAAAGCATATGGAGCTAAGTGTGTTTATTTAATATCTTTTAAAACTTGTTATTAGAGAATTATATGTTTTAAAGAGATCTGCATATTGTAAGTGGTCAAAGAGGTGGAACCATGTTTTGAGGTAATTTACAAAAAAAAAAAAAAAAAAACAAACAAACAGTTTTTTAGAAACTTTGCATGAACCTTTTTTTGTTGATATACACTATGTTATTACTAGAGTTGTTCATTGGGTCAATCTGATTGGGTTTCGGGTCGGGTTAGTCCGGTTACTCCATATTTTGAGGCTAAATAATAAAAAGGTCATAGATACCCCACACCATGTTTTAATTATAGTATAGTTCAATAATGACATGTTTTAACATTTACGATCCGGTCTTAAATAGTATTTATATTACTTCATGAAGACAATGATGAAGACAATGACTGGAAATTTAAAAAATAATAGAAGACTTACATTTGTTTCCAATATACATAATATGCAAAGTTTAACCTTTTTAGTTAGGTTACTCCTTGTTTTAGTCGGGTTACTCCTAACACATGAGGTTGTATATTTGAAGGTGGCTTGGGACTCACAGGTATACGGACGTGGCCTCACACTCAGTGAGTGCCCAGCGGTCTCAACTGTCTACGCTACGAGATGCCGGTGTATGTAATGCATTTTAATGTATACATTGTTTTTAAAAATGGAGTAAAAAGTATATTCGTTATCGTTTGTTTAACCTATTTTTTTCCAGTTTAATTGGACCCCTTATGATGAGGAGATGGACATGTTACCGGCGATATGCACTAGTGGCATTACTAGTTGGAGGTGCCAATGCCCAGGAAGTTGTAGAGTTTCATTGCCCACGAGTTTTAAGAAAATTTTACATGATTCAACAAATCCCAGAACATACCCAGATTGAAAAGGATGAGCACCAAAGGTTGTACAAACTAACACATTCGTGAAAGTCATACACCGACTGGTTGACTTACCATGCTTTGTATGTGTCCCAATTGGTCACACGTTTATATAACATGGTAGAGGGACCAGAAACATATACACCTACAGTAGCGCTAGATTACATCCAATGGTATAAGGATCGTACAGTTCTATATCTTATTTCTACAACCACCAATGAGGTCCCGCCACCACAGTTTCAAGATAACGGAGCTAGATTCAACACTATGGCTTGTGCACTTGATTCTATTTACCATATTGTTTTTTATACATGATAACAAACTCATAATATTTGTTTTTGTATAGGTTGACGGGGTTGCTACAATATACCAACATGTCGGTGACTACATGCACATGGCTGGTCCACCATATTCACAACAGTTCCATTGGATTCGGAATACCGTGGATCAAGTATTGGGTATGGTAATGAACCCAATAGGTTATACTATTCTTCACAGTTTCAGACAAAGCCGGTTGACCTAGGTTCAGATGAAACTTTCCCACAACATTTGCCTAGGCGACGTGGGTGACGAGATGGTCAAAATAATGAAGTTGGTTCCTCTACCGCCCAAAATTGTGAGGGATGGGTACCGTGGGAAAGCCGGCACCAGGAACAACCATTCGATTTTTCCCCACTTACACATCCATTTTTTTCTGGTGTACAAGATAATAGTCAAGGATCATCAACACAACAACATAACTCTTCATTTTTGTTCGGGTTGTCCCCAAATTCTCAATTATTAGATTACCTTTGACTCCTGAAGACGAGTAACGACCAAACTATTCAAACGTTTCCCTGGTGTTGTTGAACTTGGATTCATTTGGTTGAAGCAATTATTGGACTCGCGAATCTCAAAACTTAATGGGAGGAGAACCAGGACCAGCTTAGGAAGTACAACCCCCTAATGACCAAAATGGCCCAAGAAGGACAAAACGTTCAAATGCCGGTGTGTCACCTGATTGTGGTAGTTATAAAGGAAAACACCATCACCATCATTGATTATGTCCTAGAGATTTAGTTTTGTATTTATTTGAATTTCAAATATTAGTTTGAATTTTTAGAAGAAATATATTGTTTTTGTTATTGTGCTTTTTAGTTATTTGTTGACCCATGCTGTATTTTTAGCATGTTTTTTTCTTTTCTGACATTTATCACGTATCTGCTTCACAAACAAACTGACCGCGTCCAAAACGAGGATCATAGCAGCATATCGTACGTGGTTAAAGGGGGAGTTTGAGATCTTCAAATCTGTCAAAAAAGTTATACAAAAGTTTTTTTTTGAAACTTTGGTTGTAATTATTTTTTGACATACGCTGTGTTTTTACCAAGTTTTTTCTTTTATGACATTTATCACGTATCTGCTTCACAAACAAACTAACAGCGTCCGAAACGTGGATTATACCAGCATATTGTACGTGGTCAAAACGGGGGGAGATCTTCAAATCTGTCAAAAAAGTTATACAAAAACAGTTTTTTTGAAACTTTGGTTGTAATTATTTATTGACATACGGTGAATTTTTACCATGTTTTTTTCTTTTCTGACATTTATCACGTATCTGCTTCACAAACAAACTGATTGCGTCCGAAAGGAGGATCGTAGTAGCATATCGTACGTGGTCAAAGTAGGGGGTTTGAGATCTTCAAATCCGTCAAAAAAGTTATACAAAAACAGTTTTTTTTGAAATTTTGGTTGTAAGTATTTGTTGACATACGCTGTGTTTTTACCATGTTTTTTTTCCTTTCTGACATTTATCACGTATCTACTTCGCAAACAAACTGACCACGTCTGAAAAGAGGATCGTAACAGCATATCATACGTGGTCAAAGAGGGGGGTTTGAGATCTTCAAATCTCTCAAAAACGTTAATAAACAGTTTTTTTAAACTTTGGTTGTAATTATTTGTTAACATACACTGTATTTTTACCATGTTTTTTCTTTTCTTACACTTATCACGTACTGCTTCTGTAGGTCCCCCCGGGGCGTCGCCGATCGATACGAGATCCGCACGAGATCTAGGAGTGCGGAATCCTCCTAGACTCGTTTATGGTGTACAGACGAATAACACAAACACGTACACGATCAAACACACAAACAAATACTAGAACGGAATAAACAAATCTGCAGATTCATATATAAAATAATCACGTTACATACCGTAACAAAAACAGAAAACACGACTGACCCGAGGTGAGCTCTACCTCGGGTCGTCTCACACGACACTCACTAGGTTTGTTCTCTCTCAACACACAACTCTCTAAAATTACTCGATATTAAAAAACTAAACAAGACACAACTATATATAGCCAAAACATTCACGGGCCTGGGCTTCAGTAGGCGAAGTTGTGCTAACTTCGCCTAAGGCGAAGTTGTGATAACTTCGCCTAAGGCAGAAGTTGTTACAACTTCGCCGTTGGCGAAGTTGTTCTAACTTCGCCTAAGGCGAAGTTGTGCTAACTTCGCCTGTGGCGTTCCGCTGGTCAGAATTGCATAGCGACGGTCACAAAATGCACCAACAGTCTCCCCTTTGACCGTTGCTCTCAATTCTAACAAACACGAAAGATCATCTGTTACCAAACATGCACCAACAGACTCCCTCTTAACTGATGATCTTCTGTTTGCAGTCAACCAGCCGTGTCAGAAACTGTCCTGTAGCTTCACAAATCTACCAATCACCCAGCGTCTTCCATATCAGATCTCCCCTTCAGTGTAAGCTTCTCCGACTATAACGATTGAGGTCTTTGTAATGCATGCATCCCCGTGCCAATAGATCATCTCAACCAATCACGTGAGTCCATCTGACTTCACCAACACATGAAGTTGGGCTTCCTCCACAACTTCACCAACTCGTCGGCATACGATAAGGTTTAATCTTCAACTACTCAACATCAAGTGATCAATTTCATCACAAAACCACCCTGACAGAATCTAACACACGACCATTAAAAAATCTGAAGCATCTTCAATCACCAGGGATAACGATCAGGAACATAAACACTTTAATTCCCGGTGAAATCCAACTTGTTCCAGAATCTTCACTCTAATAAATAAGCATCATGTCTCAGGATCCAATTCTCGAACGCCTTGAAGATAACATAAATAATATGCTCTGACCGCAATCCAGTAATGACGAAAAACCTTCAGTTCAATTTGACTTTCTTCGGTTGGTCACCACGAACAACAACAATTTCCTTTCCCACAAACACCCGAATATGTGTCACAATCCAGTTTCAAACAATAACCCATTCACAACCTCAACTCCAAATCAGAGTTGACACGTATTTGTTCACACGTAAAACCAAAAGATAACAAGATCACTCGTTGACGGAACAACATCTTCGGTCTCACAATAATCGTGTACACCTGGCCATACAGACGGAAAATTCCAAAATACTCTTTTTTTTTTTTTTTTTCTCGTTAACTACGCCGAAAGTTAACATCGCCTGGCTATAACTTCGCCGAGAAGTCAACTTCGCCTAAAGTCAACTTCGCCTGTTCATAACTTCGCCGGTCCTTATATCTTCGCTGAAACCCTACGAACAGTGACGGCAACTTCGCCTGATGAACAATAACTTCGCCTGATGAACTGTTCGGCCAGAAACGCACAGAAACGTGCCAGAAACACCAAAACGCAGATCTCGAACCACAGCGTAAGAGCCTAAGGCTCTGATACCACATGTAGGCCCCCCCCGGGGCGTCGCCGATCGATACGAGATCCGCACGAGATCTAGGAGTGCGGAATCCTCCTAGACTCGTTTATGGTGTACAGACGAATAACACAAACACGTACACGATCAAACACACAAACAAATACTAGAACGGGATAAACAAATCTGCAGATTCATATATAAAATAATCACGTTACATACCGTAACAAAAACAGAAAACACGACTGACCCGAGGTGAGCTCTACCTCGGGTCGTCTCACACGACACTCACTAGGTTTGTTCTCTCTCAACACACAACTCTCTAAAATTACTCGATATTAAAAAACTAAACAAGACACAACTATATATAGACAAAACATTCACGGGCCTGGGCTTCAGTAGGCGAAGTTGTGCTAACTTCGCCTAAGGCGAAGTTGTGATAACTTCGCCTAAGGCGAAGTTGTGCTAACTTCGCCTGTGGCGTTCCGCTGGTCAGAATTGCATAGCGACGGTCACAAAATGCACCAACAGCTTCGCAAAAAAACTGACCGCCTCTAAAACGAGGATCGTAGCAGCATATTGTATGTGGTGGTGGGGGGTGGGGGTTGGAGATCTTCAAATCTGTCAAAAAATTTATACAAAAACAGTTTTTGAAACATTGGATGTAATTATTTGTTGACATACTCTGTATTTTTAACATGTTTTTGTCTTTTCTGACATTTATCACATATCTGCTTCGCAAACAAACTGACCACGTCCGAAACAAGGATCGTAGCAGCATATCGTACGTGGTCAAAGCGGGGGCTTTGAGATCTTCAAATGTGTCAAAAAAGTTGTACAAAAACAGTTTTTTTTGAAACTTTGGTTGTAATTATTTGTTGACATAAGATGTATTTTTACCATGTTTTTTTCTTTTCTGACATTTATCAGGTGTCTACTTCGCAAACAAGCTGACCGTGTCCGAAATGAGGTTCGTAGCAGGATATTGTAGCTGGTCAAAGCGGGGGTCCTCATCATAAGGGGTCCAACAAAACTTAAAAAAAGGTGACAAAAACATTTTTTTTAAATCTAAATTACTATACGTTGTTCATATATAGCATCCACATAATTTTAACTCACCACGCACCATTCACATCCCTTCCCATAACATAAACGTACAATAAGCAAATATATTCATGAGAAATGAGATATTACACAATAATTGAAACACACGCGGTAATTAAAACATACAATAAAGCTATTTTAGGAAACTACAAAGAAATGTCATTGATAAAGATGGAGACAGTTATTTTTATTATGACCAACTTCTCTGCATACGCCACATTTACGAACTCTAGGTTCCTCATGATAATGGTCGTCAATCTTGTTATGAATTCTTCTAGCACGTCCCCTTCCTCGTTGCCCTGTAATTTTAGAGAAGTCACCTCGAATTGTCCAACTCGGGTCCTGCAATAATCATGGTGTCCGACGGGGTACTAGTGGCCTTCATATTGTTGGCGGTATGTTGCATTGTGGATCCGAACATCGACAACATCGTGAGGTTGTTCATGTCTCCAGTGGCAAACTTCAATGGCGTGGGAACACGAGAATTTATTTAGTTGCCACTTAAAACATGTGCATTTTCATTCCTTATACTCAACCGTATATTCATTTCCACCACCATCGATTGTTTGAAGCCTTGATTCAGTTCGATACCGTCTCTCTGTAACATAAAAAAGAAACATCGTATGTTCTCGTGATCATTGATCACGGGCATTGAACAAACCCCATAAGCGAGGGATAACACCATATTGCAACTCCATGCAATCTGAGTGTGCATTACATACTGGGCTACATCTCTATTAAACATGTACTCGATGCATGCCTTTATTGGCAACAATCTAAGCGTAGGACATTATTTAAACTTTCAGAGATGTTTGTAGTTAGGTTTGCCCACCGACGATTATTCTTATCATGCACCACAATCCATTTACGTTATTAATGGAATTTAAGTAATCCCAAGCTTTTTTTTGATTGATAGACTTCATTCGCCTAACCGAATGCAAGTACTTTTTGTGGTAGGTTGTGCTACCAATTACCCAACATAACCTCTTCAAGGTTGCGCTCTTGAATTTTTGAGCCAAGTTGCTTCTAATATGATGAAGACAAAAACGATGGTAAGCATTAGGCTCTTTCCACTCATATAAAGTCTCCATCGCCTTAATGATTCCTTTATGTTGGTTGGAGATAACACAGACCATATTGTCATTTACAATGTGCTCTCGTAACTGTTGGAAAAACCACATCCAACTTTCATTTGTTTCTTCATCGACAATTGCATACGCCACTGGCAATATGTGATTATTTGCGTTTTTCGTAACTGCAATCAACAACTTACCCCGATATGAACATTTTAGATGAGTCCCATCTACGGATATAACGGGCTGGCAATAATGAAAAGCTTTAATACTTGCCCGAACGCCAAAAAACATATTTGAATACTACACATTCTGATGACCCGTGTGGATGATGTAACCATTGTACACTTGTACTCGGGTTTGCGAGTTGTAATGCTGTAGTGTACTTGGGAAACTCTTCGAAGTTAGTTTCCCAACTACCGTAGATACTCTCTATAGTTTTTCTTCGTGCATTCCACGCGTTAGAATACGTAATATCAATGTACAACTTCTCCTTGATGTAAGATTGAATCTGTTTTACTTTAAAATTTACATATGCACGAATTTGCGACAAGATATGTGAAACAACATCTTTGGATCTTAATGAGCGGTTATTGTTGCGTTCTACTGTGGAGTAGCAACTATGTGCAAGTGTCTATACATTTATTCTCCATAAGTTGTTATTTATTCTTTAGAGGCGGTTACAGCCCAACGACATGTTGGAGGGGGCTGGATAGGAGTACCATCTTTGTTTGGCTTTAATGTGCGACATTTTGCTTTCCAAAAGGTTGGCTTGCTATCGAACACGTAGAGCTCTCTATGCTTTTCAACGTTCCACCTACGGACTGCTGACGTCATGTCGTCCTTGGATTTAAATGTCATACCAAGATGGATTTCCTTCATATTCTCATTCCAGAGAACAATGCCATCGTCATCATTAAAATCAGAAAGCTGATAATCTTCTAACTCCTCAACACGGTCAAAAAAAATTGCCATCGTCATCATTAAAATCAGAAAGCTGATAATCTTCTAACTCCTCAACACGGTCAAAAAAAATTAGCTGGTTGTTGAGAAAATCCATTATAAATACCGGAATGGTAATGCTATGATGATGGAGGGACAACAACATCGTCTTCGGAATCAACATCTTCCAGGGTGACTTCACTTTCTTCAGTTTCTTCAGATGTGTAACCTTCAAGGAAATAATAGAATGAATATAATATATGCAACAAAGCACCTTCAAAATTATATACATATTTGAAAATTCTAACCTTCTAAGTAATCAAAACCCCCATTATTATTATCTTGTTCACAAGACGGGTTTTCTAAACTAGTGTAACCTGAAATACCGAGCTCCAAATTTTGAGATTATGTATGAATGTATAGCTGTGCTTGTGGCTCACCAGCTCAAAATTATTGAACAAAGAAAAAACTCTTAAAAGATCCATGCAACTTGCATGTTGGAAAACTAGCTATTGTTTCCCATTTTACATAAATTTCAGTTATGAAATTTTCAAAAGATTCTGCTAGATAGTACAACATGCTCATACTATCCTCCCCAACGATAAAAATGAGGAATCACATGTGCCTTGAAATGTGTAATAGAGTAGCAACTGAAGGTTATTGGTTTGTTGCTCAATTTGCACGTGATAACAAATCAAAGCAACAAATACTTCATATGTCATTATGTATCTCATAGTAAACGAAGTTGCATCGGTAGATTCATCACACTAAACAACTCCGTTTACATATGAAATATGTTCACCGCCCCAAGTTTTACTAGAAATGGTTTGAAAATACATGACATTGTGATACCTTTCAAAGTTGTTGAGGAACATATGCTATTTATAAAAAAAATTACATTGATAGAGTATGAATTTTAAAGAATAAAATATAGATTTTTTATGTTTAATAGAGCTATGAAAAAAAAGATGAGAAGATAATAAGTAGGGCTAGTCCCGTTTAAATATGAAATATGAATATTTTTAGAATATATCAAAAGAATAAGTTGTCAAATCTGGGTCAAATATGAGAGTACGAGTACTGTTCACATCTGCATTTGAAATGACAGATGTGTGAAAAAAATGCATTTTTAAAACTACATATATTAGTGTTTTTAGTAAAAGAATATTTTTAATATTAATTTTTTAATTTTTTTTAAATAATGTAGTTTCGAAAACTAGTAAATAATAAAAAGAAAATATGTATTTTATCCAAATTACATATATTAGTGTTTTTAATAAAAAAATTATTTCTTAATATTAAACTTTTTAATATTTAAAATAATGTTATATAGGAAAATGATAAATAATAAAAAATAAAAGGTAGCGATGTTGTCAAATCAGCTAGTCAAGTACACTATTCACATATGTCATTTGAAATGACGGATGTCAAGAAGACATCTTCCATTTCAAATGACAGATGTCTATTAAAATACATTTTGACATAAATTCGCAGATCACATAAATTGACATCCGCCGTTTCAAATGGCGGAACACGAATAAAATATACCAGATCCGCCATTTGAAATGGCAGAACAACCGGTAATCGTCCAACTCACCAGACAAAATCTTACATGTTCTACATTTTTGTAACATCATGAAATTTCTATAAATAATATTTAATATATTAATTGCGTCAGAAGAATTAAATTGAGTTAGTAGATTAATATTAATAAAATAATAATAAGAAAATAATGGTGGGATTTAATTAATTATGGACTTAGACAAGAAAGATGTGCTTAAGGTCCATGGGCCAAGGGTATAAATACCCTAAAACCCTAACCGTCCCATCCATCTACTTCATTTTACACCTTAGCCTACACCATAATAAACACACACTTAAGCGAAACATTCTCTACTCTATTATATTCAACGATCCGCGACCAACCGAAGGTAAGAAATCATTTATCTCATCCGACCCAACATAGTAGACCCTGACACCGCAGCCCCGTGATGCCGTATGAGCCATTTGGATCTAGATCTAGCTTTATTCGGGTGTTTAATCGACAAAAAATGAGCCTAAGGGCCACCTTAGCTCATATTTGGACTCTTCGAAGCTACCCAGACTATAAACAATCAAACCCCGACCACCCGTGGTGGTTAACGGCAACTGACGGCGCCAGAATCAAAGAAAAACCTTAAAAACGCGTGAAAATGGGGTTGACCTGCACTTATACCGCGTATAAGTATATACGGCGTATAAGTGTGGACAACGTGTAAGTATGTAGCGCATATGTATGAGTACGCCGTATATGTATGACACAGCCATATAAGTATAAGCAACGTATAAGCATATCCGCCGTGAGTAACGTATAGGTATGACCAGCGTGTATGTGTGAGTAACGTATAAGTATGACACGCGTGTATGTATGACAAACATATTTGTATGACCACCGTGTATGTGTGAGTAACGTATAAGTGTGACCAACTTGTATGTATATAAACATATATGTATGCATGCAACATATATGTATGTATGTAACGTGTATGTATGTGGACGTGTATGTATGACTTATATGCTAAAGAACTTACACGCCAATAAAGATTTATACGTTAGATGTACTTATGCGCTGGAAGAAGGACTTATATGCTAGTTAGACTTTTACGCCAGGGAACTTATACGCGTAATGATTTTTTTTAAATAAATGAAATATTGACAGCGTATACATACATAAACGATAGACATGGACTTATACGATATATGAGCTAAAGATAAGTAAATAATTAATATTGAAAGATAACGTTTAAAATGAAGATTTGAATTGATTAAAGAATTTAACTTCAGTTTTATGATGAGCTTTTTAGTAAAGACTTATTTATTAAACTTCAGCTTAACCCCAACCCCCCTTGGACCCTGCTAGGGGCTGTCGCCTCTAGAACCCCGCTGCCACCTGACCCCCGTAGCTAGGGGTTACAATAACTCAGAAGTATGGTATAGCTAGAAGTAATTAATTGATACTATGATTAATAAACAGTTAGCTGTGCACAACTCAAGAAGGGCATAACCGTAAATTCAGAAAGGAATACACTTACTTTAAGTGGTAAGTGTATGCCTTATGTGATTTATGTGATTGAGGTTATGAATAAATTCTTGTCAGTACGGGAATGATCTTTGGATATTGCACGTATCGCTAGGAAAGGTGAGTTTTATATGTATGATGTATGAATGATATATGTATGTTATATGAATGATTAAGAGTATGTATGAAAGTGAAAAGAAAGGTATGATAGGGATGCACGGGAAGAAAGGGACCGAGCCCTAATAATACTCGAGGAAGAAGGGACCATACCCTAATAATATTCGAGGAAGAAAGGGACCGAGCCCTAATAATACTTGAGGAAATAGGGCGTAATGATCTTTAAAACATATAAGTATGTGAAGTATGATTAAATATAAATGTATGAAAGAAAGAAAGAAAGAAAGAAAGAAGGTATATACTCATGTACGTACGAAAGAAAGAATGAACAGGTTAAGTGACTAATATGTATCTTCGGATACGTATAATTAAGTATTTGAATGTATTTTATGTTGCCTGTTTTAACTAGAACTCACTTAGCGTAGCTGACTTTTAGTATACACGCAGTTGAATAGATTGAAGCAACTAGCTTGAAAGGGGGACACATGGCATGATCAGAAGGGACTGACATCCAGAAAAGATATGTCATGATGTTCTAATAAACTAATTTATGTTATGTTTTAAAGACAAGTTGAATGATTTGTAACGAATAATTGAAGTTTTATTATTCCGCGAAAGTTTTTATTAACTCTGACATTTAGAACTGTGTTTATGAGTAAATCCAACACCAAAGTAGGGCATGGGGAACGGGCCTTACAATTTTGGTTGACATCTTCAATTTCAAATGACGGATTTCCTAATTACCATCAACAACGTTTTTCTCTCCTAGAAACTATTTCACTCAAACATTTTCCTATTTTGAAAAAATTTTCTATAATGTAATTGACGAGCAAATGGAAAGAAAGAGGTAATGAAATGAACAAAGAATGAATAGATCATTACCATTCATTTGTTTGTTTTGTTAAATTATGTATATGAAATGGATTATTACTTTGTGTTATTTGGTATAGACAAAACAAATTAGAAGGAAATACAAATAACAAAAATGACTATTACCTTAAAATTAAAAGAAAAACATTATTATTATTATATATAATAAATGAAAAGTTTGGCGCCGCATGACCATGATTGGTCCATGGGCGCCGTATTATAGGGTCAAACAATCTTTTTTGTTTTATAGGGTCAAACAATCTTTTTTGTTTTTTTTTTTAAATTTGATAATTAAACGGTTATTCACATTGACTCTTCGAGACAAAGTCCGGAATCGACAACATTCGGGTTTTACCAATGACCGGGTTTCTACTTACCGTTTTATTTTAGTTTCAGTATTATCACAAATTTAATCGTAACCAACCGAATTCTCATATTCTCAACGAGTTTTGTTTTAGTTCCGATACCATAACGAAAACCAACCGGATGCCGACATAACAAACGTGACAGAAACCGACTGAATATGTGTAGACTCAGCGGCTCAAAGCCCGAAATCGACAATGGTTGTTTTTACCAGCACTTGAGTTTTAACCGATCGACGTCATCCCATTGGTCCATCTCAACTTATATATTAGATATATATATATATATATATATATATATAAATACATATATTTTTTTACAACACACCTAACCGAAACTAACCGAGTTCGCGTCGACGTACCGCTTCAACGCTTGAGTCCGACAACACTTGAGTTTTACTAGCGTCCTGGTTTTTCTGGCGCAACGCATCGGCATGTGGCGCCGTATTATAGTGGTCAAGCAATTTTTTTTTTGTTTTTTTTAAATTTGATAATTAAACGGTTATTTATGGTGACTCGTCGAGGCAAAGTCCGGGATCGACAACATTCGGGTTCTACTTACCTTTTTATTTTAGTTTAAGTATTGTCACAAATTTAATCGTAACCGACCGAAGTCGCATATTCTCACCGAGTTTTGTTTTAGTTCCGATACCATAACGAAAACCAACCGGATGCCGATTTTTTTAGTTATGGTATCATAACAAACGTGACAGAAACCGACTGAATATGTGTAGACTCAGCGGCTCAAAGCCCGAAATCGACAATGGTTGGTTTTAACCAGCACTTGAGTTTTACCGATCGACGTCACCCCATTGGTCCATAGGTACAATTATAAAACAAATTGGTTTATCAAAAACTTCATATTTATGTTTATCAAAAACTTCATATTTATTGTTTTAGAAACTTGCATTCATTGGTATTTAATTTGGTTTAACTTATTTATATTTTTTATAACTTTCAAACTTGTCAAACAACCTTAAAAACTCTTAAAATCGCTTAAAATTGATAAAAAAAAATGCATTTTTGGAACTTCAGGTACTAAAACTTTCAAAAATCAAAATCTAGTAGAAATCTACCCTCCGCGCAGCGCGGTAGGTTCCCTAAACGCCATAGCGTATTTCTACCGATGTCAGATCAGCAAATTGTTATTTTTGGTTTGTTTCTTGTTAAATCTTTCCTTAAATGACCCCAAATCATGAGAATTGAAGTCCAAGATAATATATCTGCTATGGTGTCATGTCCACATTCATTTATTTGTTGATTACACGAAAATCTTGAAGTTAATAGACCCGCCTATAGTCATAAATAGTTTATTTTCTTCTTTAATCGAGTTGGTTACTAAACTAATAAGTTTTACCTCTGCATAGTCAACCAAAACACTTTCTCAAACCCTAAACCTATTGTATATAGTTGTCCAACTTTTAATTCTACAGAATTTTCCTCTCCCATTATCATATTCTTCAAGATTAATCTGTAAGAACAAATATATATATATATATATATATATATATATATATATATCTATATATATATTAATATGGCCATCATTATCATTTATATTATATTAGATCAAAATATTAATTACACCTTATTATATATATTAGTTTGGTAATTGTTGATGGACCATATTACCTTTAATTAACTAATAAAGGGTTTCCCCTTGGGTGTATATAAAGAGAGATAAATATTAACATCATACCTTATTCACACAAACATAATAATTTTGTGTGCCTCCTCTCTCCTAAAACCGGGTTCCTATCAAAAACCCTAAAACCATCCTTAACTATACATCCTAAATGAGAACTCGATCAAGATGACAAACATATCGACTACATCATACTCTGCTTCGGTTACTACTCTCTATGCTGTAACAGGTTCATAGGTTAACTTTAATGTTTTCTATTACTTACTTGAAGAACTGATCAACATGTGGCATTAGAGTGATGTTAATTAATCAGTTCTTTATGTTTTCCCTAAATCTGGAATTTAAAATATAAAAAACATGAATCTTGATTAAAACCCTAATTTTTTTCGGTTTTCTGTTTTCATGTTTGTTAAGAAAACTGGTTTATAAGTGATAGAATTCTTATTTAGAACTCTAATTTATTTGAAATCTGTTTAAAATATGTTTAAGATTTCGATTCTAGAGAATACAAACTAAAATTTCTTCGAAGATGTTCTTCATGTTCATCATAAAATTCGAAGAATCGTTCTTATTTTGGATGATTCGTACGAATAAAATATGTTGTTTCCAATTTTGATTGATTTTTATCTATTAAAAACTAGGTTAAGTACCCGTGTACAACACGGGTTTAACAAATTTTATTTTGTAAGTTCAAAACATTTGAAATATCAATATCAAAATATCATGATAAATTAACCTGGTTATTAATTAAAGGTACTAACAATCATTACAATTAAATAAATAAATTTTTTGACTTCTATATTGATCGTAAATCGACAAAATCTATATCGATCGTAAATAGACAAATATCATAGGATAGAAATCCTATGTTTATATAATATAGCTTTTATCTCTCGTATTACGGGGGTTGTTTTACATTATTCGTTTATAATTTTTATATATTTTTTAGATTTTAATTTTATTTATTGTACATACGTTAATAATATACTTAGTATATGATGATTGAAAGGGTTTCACAAAAAAAATTAGATGTTATAAACCCGGTTTAAAAGCTATTTGAGTTTGGTGAGACCCATGACCCGCTTATTTTTTTACTTTAAAATTGTTTTTTAATTATAAATAATATATATATTTTTTTAAAGAAATCAGATATTAATTTATAAATCCCTATTTTAATTTTTAATTTAATGAGTGTTATAACCCGTTTAAGTAATTTATGAGTTTGGTGAGACTGATACTTGTGAATCGGGTCAATGCATGAGAAAAATCTATTTAAAAATATGCAATCTGGTAGCTTGGAGAATGTAAGAGGCAACCAGAGAGTTTTTAAAGGTTTTCGTTTATATATAATTATAGATTTCTTACATCATTAAAAACCCATTATTACGGGGGTTGTTTAAAATTTTCATTTCTAATATTGTGAATGCATTTTTTTGTGATTTTAGTTTATTTATTGTAAAAATTAATAATATATTTGAACCTATTTTAATTAATTTATGATGAGTTATGTTCATTTTTTAGAGAGTGTGGTGACTTAAACACAAAGATGAAAGTCTCCGTTCAAAAAAAAAATCCGAAAAATAAATTATTGTATGTTCATATACTAATCCAAAATTTAAGGAATCTAAAGTTTAAAATTTTAATATATATTTGAAGGGATATTGGTTTTTAATACTCCAAACTTTCACTCGTTGGACGATATCACTCCCAACTTTCGATTTGTTATCCACCACTCCCAACTTTCACCCTATTTGTTTTTGTCACTCCTCGTTAACTTTCGACTAACGTCGTTAGTGGTCATGCTGATGTGGACGTTTTATTGGGTGAGTTGGCCATGCTGATGTGGACGTTAACTTTCAAATCCCAATCTCAAAATCCAAAACCCTACCCTCAATCATCCAAAATCCATTCTAAAATCATTCAATTAGGCATGCCAACTCACCCATAAAACGTCCACATCAGCATGGCCACTAACGACGTTAGTCGAAAGTTAACGAGGGAGTGAAAAAAACAAATAGGGTGAAAGTTGGGAATGGTGGATAACAAATCGAAAGTTGGGAGTGATATCATCCAACGAGCGAAAGTTGGGAGTATTAAAAACCAATATCCCATATTTGAATAAGGTTTCTTTATTATTCAAAATCCATAAATGTGTATGCATCAAATTTTGTAAAGAAACATAATTTGAGCAAACAGTGAAAAAGGATAATAAAAAAGGAAAATGTTTGTAACGATTAAAAAACATCTACTTCTCCGTTTTTGGAATCAACCATTT
>NW_027491275.1:0-20673 GCF_021521415.1 Bidens hawaiensis
AAACGGTTATCTAAGGTTTTCAATGTATGTGCGCTAGAACTCGAGTAAGTGATCACTTTACCATTGGAACTCTAAGGGTAGGGACTGCTGGTTTGATCCACCCACTCGTAGGGGTCGCACCTCTTTGCATGGACGAGTGCCTAGTATGGTCATGGGGCAGTACTATGGGTTTGAGCCCGCTCGTAGGGGTCGCGCCTCTTTGCATGGACGAGCGCCTTGTTTCTCCGGCACAACGTCCGCGCGTAACCCGCGGGACGGAATTATTATTTTAGCTCGTAGGGGCATGCCTCTTTGCATGGACGAGCACAGTTTCTCAGAATTGTTCGCGCGTAACCCGCGGGACAGTATCCTTAGCTCGTAGGGGCAATGCCTCTTTGCATAGACGAGCATAGTTTTCCAGAAACGTCTGCGCGTAACCCGCGGGACGGTATTACATTATTTTAGCTCGTAGTGGCAGCGCCACTTACACAGACGAGCACAGCTCCCAGAAATGTTCGCAGCGTAACCCGCGGAACGGTTTTATCAGAATATGTTAATATAACTGTCTTACCAAGCATGTGTTTTAATGAGGCTAACAGAATATGTTTCAGAATGATTATGATGCAATACGATTTATCAAGTTACTAAAACTTGTGAACTCACTCAGTTTATACTGATTCAAATGTTTTTACGTGTCTTTCAGGAGATAACTAGGTAGCGCATGGAGTCCACACTTAGAGCACCACACGCTGAACATCTAAAACAAGCTTTTTGGAAGATTTTGGTTTTATCCCCTCGATGCGCACGGTTACCCGCCGCGCAAGGGGATATGGCGAGGAAATCTTCAGTTTTTATACTTGGATGTTTTTATGTAATCTTAAACAATGTCATTTGTATTAAACTTTTCATGCGCAATGAAAATCTTTGAATGTTTTGCAATGGCCCGTGCTTAATTATCAATCCCCACTCGCGCGCGCCCGGCTGTTTCCGCCGCTCAGGGCCGGGTGTGACAGATTGGTATCAGAGCACTGGTTATAGCGAACTAGGAAAAGAAGTTTTTAACCTAGACTATAACCTTTGGGGAATCGCATGAAATATTTTCGAAAGAATGTTCAAAAGAAAAATCACACAACGCACTTAGGAACACGGGTCACAGTGTCTAGAGATAAGAACATTATGTGCTCTGAGTACATGCGCTAAGTTTGTTATATTTTCTTTTTATGAAAAGAATGCCTCCAACCAGAGCCAAGGGAATTACCATGACACCCGAGGAGCTCGCAGAAATAATCGCGCAGGCGATTGCAACACATGAGGCCAGCAAGGCCGAATCTAGTCAGGGTCGCCAAGAGAACGAGACCCCAGAACCCGAATCAGGAGCCTTGGACAAAGGATGCTCCTATAAAACATTCATGGCCTGTAGGCCTTGGCCGTTCAAAGGCACCGAAGGAGCCATTGGGCTCTACAATTGGATTGACAAGATGGAGACAGTTCTCTCCATCAGCGGATGTAGTGAAAACCAAAAGGTCCTTTACGCGACCTGCATGTTCCAAGAAGCAGCTTCGTCTTGGTGGAAGCTCCAAGTAAAGACTTTGGGGCGAGAAATTGCTCTTCACAAGACCTGGGAAGAATTGAAAGAAATGATGATGAGAAAGTTCTGCTCTCGCGCAGAAATTCAGAGCTTGCAACAAGAATTCTGGAACACACCATGGTAGGAACGGATATCGATGCCTACACCAATCGTTTCAACGAGCTTTGCCAGCTGGTGCCAGACATGGCAAACACAGAAGAAAAGAAATCGAGAGGTACATCTTTGGGTTACCTCCTGTCGTTAGAGTCCCGCTCAACGCCGCCGCACCTCCGACCTTTGACGAGGCGGTTGCGCGAGCCATCACCCTTACAAGGGATACGGTTCGTGCGGGTATGTTGACCGCTCGCTTGAATGAGCAGCGAACCTCTGACTCCAAGAGGAAATGGAACTCCCACCGAGGATCAGACTTCAAGCAAGCCACCGCCCAAGAAGCAGGAAAGCACAAGGGTTTACGCGATTCAAGCCGCGGAACCATCAAGGAAAGGATACAGCGGGCCTCGCCCATGGTGCAGCAAATGCAAGTATCACCACGAGGGTGAATGCGCAAAAATCGAATAATCCAAATGTGGCAGATCAGGACACAAGGCGATGAATTGTCGCATCAGAGAAGCTGGATCGAGCGACAGCTGCTACGCATGCGGGAAGCCTGGACACTTCAGTCGGGATTGCCCACAGAAAGGAAACCAAGCTCGCGGGAGAGCTTTTGTGATTGGCGCGGGTGAAGCAAAGGAAGAGCCGAATGTGGTAACCGGTACGTTTTTGCTTAACGGTCATTATGCATCTGTCTTATTTGATACTGGCGCTGACCTAAGTTTTATATCCCATGAGTTTAAAAACTCCCTGGGCTTAGCGACCAGTAAGCTAGACAAACCTTATACTATAGAACTAGCCAATGGTAGGCAGTTATGCGCGAATGAAAGGACTGAGCAATGCGTATTAGTCATGGGAGGTCATGAGTTCAGTATAAACTTGTTGCCAATAGATTTGGGAAGTTTCGATATTGTGGTAGGTATGGATTGGTTGGTCGAGAATCTCGCGGAGATTGTTTGTCATGAGAAGCAGGTTCGGATTCCACTGTTGAACGGAGAAACTTTGATGATTCAAGGGGAAAGAAGGGGAGTTGCGACGAAACTGATTTCATGCCTAAAGGCGCGTAAGTGCCTAAGGAAAGGGTGCTACGCCTTCCTGGCGCATGTAGTAAAGAAAGGAGATGAGCGAAGAATTGAAGACTTACCAGTAGTGCGCGAATTTCCAGAAGTTTTTCCTGAAGATTTGCCGGGTTACCGCCGCCGCGGCAAGTCGAGTTTCATATTGATTTGGTCCCAGGAGCTGCGCCAGTAGCTCGAGCGCCTTATCGCTTAGCTCCATCTGAGATGCAAGAGCTATCCAATCAGTTACAGGAACTATTGGATAAGGGTTTCATACGCCCAAGCTTTTCACCTTGGGGAGCTCCAGTACTGTTTGTAAAGAAGAAGGATGGTTCGTTCCGGATGTGTATTGACTACAGGAGCTGAACAAGCTGACAGTCAAAAATCGGTACCCCTTACCGAGGATTGACGACTTATTTGACCAGTTGCAGGGATCCAGTTATTATTCGAAGATAGATCTACGGTCAGGATACCACCAACTTAGGGTCCATGAGGAAGACGCGCCAAAGACAGCCTTCCGAACTAGATATGGCCATTATGAGTTCTTAGTGATGCCTTTCGGGCTAACTAATGCGCCGGCTATATTCATGGATCTGATGAACCGTGTGTGCAAACCATATTTGGACAAGTTTGTGATTGTGTTTATAGATGATATTCTGATTTACTCTCGGACCAAGGCCGAGCATGAGCAACACCTGAGAATGATTTTGGAATTGTTAAGGAAAGAAAAGTTGTATGCAAAGTTTTCTAAATGTGAGTTTTGGCTTAGAGAGGTTCACTTTCTCGGTCACGTTGTAAACGAGAAAGGAATTCACGTCGATCCTTCTAAGGTTAAAGCCATCGAAAACTGGGAAGCGCCAAAAACCCCAACAGAGGTGAGGCAATTCCTTGGACTAGCTGGCTACTATCGACGCTTCATTGAGAACTTCTCCAAGATAGCTCTACCTCTGACCGCGCTAACTCAGAAAGACAAGGCGTTTATTTGGGGCGAGAATCAGGAAGCGGCATTTCAAATGTTGAAACAGAAGTTATGTAGTGCGCCAATCTTATCCCTGCCCGAGGGGACGGATGACATCGTTGTTTACTGCGACGCTTCACACCAGGGACTCGGATGTGTCCTTATGCAGCGAGACAAAGTTATAGCGTATGCCTCGCGCCAACTTAAGACCAATGAGAAGAACTACACAACGCATGATCTGGAACTTGGAGCTGTTGTCTTCGCGCTAAAGATTTGGCGCCATTACCTCTATGGTACAAAGTGTATAATCTTTACGGATCACAAGAGCCTTCAACATATATTTGATCAAAAGGATTTAAACATGAGGCAACGAAGATGGGTTGAATTGTTGAACGATTATGATTGTGAAATAAAATACCACCCTGGAAAGGCGAATGTGGTGGCAGACGCGCTAAGTAGGAAGGAGCGAATAAAAACGCTACGAGTCAAGGCTCTAAGGTTGACCATTCACGCAGATCTCTCTACCCCGCATCCGAGACGCTCAGCAAGAAGCCTTGAAACCAGAGTTTGTTAAAAACGAAGCCCTTGGGGGAATGATTAAGAGTTTGGAACTGAAAGAGAACGGCAATCTATATTTCGCTAACCGCATGTGGGTCCCTCTCAAGGGAGGATTGCGCGAGCAAGTTTTAAACGAAGCTCACAAGACGCGATATTCCGTACATCCTGGCGCAGACAAGATGTACCAAGATGTTAAAACGCTGTATTGGTGGCCCAATCTTAAAGGCGCCATCGCGACGTATGTCAGTAAGTGCCTAACGTGTTCAAAGGTAAAAGCTGAATACCAGAAACCATCAGGGTTGCTTCAACAGCCAGAAATTCCCATGTGGAAGTGGGAACAAATCTCTATGGACTTCATCACCAAACTACCAAGGACACCTGGGGGTTACGACACGATATGGGTTATTGTGGATCGGCTAACTAAGTCAGCGCACTTCCTGCCGATTAAAGAAACTGATAAAATGGAAAAGCTAGCCCGACTATATATTCGAGAAGTAGTTTCAAAACATGGAGTCCCAGTGTCCATCATTTCCGATAGAGATAGTCGGTTCACCTCAAGGTTTTGGAGATCATTACAAGAGGGGTTAGGTACTCGACTGGACATGAGTACGGCTTATCACCCCCAAACGGATGGACAAAGCGAACGAACGATCCAGACATTGGAAGATATGCTGCGCGCAGTGCGCGATCGATTTTGGAGGTAGTTGGGATACCCACCTCCCGTTGGTTGAATTTTCTTACAATAACAGTTATCACACAAGCATTAAGGCTGCGCCGTTCGAAGCTTTGTATGGGCGCAAGTGTAGATCCCCACTGTGCTGGGCTGAAGTGGGTGAGAAGCAAATGACCTGGTCCGGAATTGATCCAAGAAACAACAGACAAGATTTTTCAGATAAGGGATCGCCTTAAGACAGCGCGCGACAGACAGAAGAGTTATGCTGATATGAGAAGGAAACCGTTGGAGTTTCAAGTAGGGGATAAAGTACTTTTGAAAGTCTCTCCATGGAAGGGAGTCCCCCGTTTCAGTAAGCGAGGAAAGCTAAATCCGCGCTTCATTGGACCATTCGAGATCCTGGAAAGGATCGGTCCGGTTGCTTATAAACTTCGTTTACCCGCCGAACTCGGTGGAGTTCATGATACGTTTCATGTATCCAACCTCAAGAAATGTTTATCTGACGAAACGTTGATTTTACCGTTGGAAGAAATTCATATTGACAAACAGCTGCACTTCGTAGAAGAACCTATAGCCGTAACCGATTGGAAAGAACAAAGGTTGCGCAGAAGCAGAATCAAGTTGGTAAAAGTTCAATGGAACTCAAGGCGTGGGCCTGAATTCACTTGGGAAAGAGAAGATCAGATGCGCATAAAATACCCACACCTCTTTCAGAACATGGCTTCTGCCAGCAACGTCTCCTAAATTTCGGGACGAAATTCGTTAACGAGGGGAGAATGTGACACCCGGTAAATTCCCAACCCCTTAAACTAAGTAATTAACCTAATAATTAGGTGATTGTAAATATTATGCGCGCCATGATAGTCAGCGCGTGCATGTGTTATGTGCGCCCTGCGCGAGCGCACCATGTTAAGAACCAGCGTGAGCATATGTTATATGCGCCATGCGTGAATGATTTGGCTTTATGTTTTCATGTAACTTAAACGTTATGTTGTCTATGGGTTGACCATCCCGCATGATGCTAAGGCGGGTGCATCCTACATCGTTTATGCGCGTGCGGAAGGGAACTAACCTACCCGCATGGCGGGAACGTTGAGAGCTAGTTTGTCTGAAGCTCCAAGATGGAATTGACTTCAACATGACTGATCACTATGTTGAAATACCAAGACCACCTGGAGAATCTACAAATGAAACTCAAATGTCCCTAACTGCGAGAAGGTTACGCACCTACCCGCAGCAAAGACATGTCCTACACGCAGAAAGCTATGCGCACCAAGTTATACGCGCAGAACACTTAGTCAAAATGTTCAGATTTAAGGAAATTGTCCCCGCCCAAAAGAGGGCGGTAGCGTGTTTCAGAAAACTACTTTTTACTGTACACTGTCTAAAGCACTGTAAAAGCAAACTGTAAAAGTCAACTGCCAGCCACCCACTCTCACCAGCCACAGCCCTGCATGTCCTGTCCATATCAAATCAGAATCTTTAATCTACTTTTCTACTCTTTTTAATAAATAATAATAATTTCCATACTTTATCATCATTTCAAAAGATTACAATTCCCTAAAGCAAGGGATTGTGTTCCCTTGAGTTTGCCTATAAATTTGTAGCCTAAATTATCACCCAAAACACACTTCAAAGAACTACGAACTTGCACTAATCCTTTCCCAAGCATCCGTTGTTTCCAGCTCCAATCTTGTTACTAGGTAAGCCGAGAATATAACCTTGAAACCTACTATCCAACCCTTGTATTCTCCTATTTCTTGATCTTAATATATATACTTGTTATTTGATCGTATTCTAGACCTTCGATTCCGAGGCCAACACCAAGAAAACCCGAATCTCGATTAATCCCTTAACAAGAACCACAGGTGAGTCTCACAGCCCCTATTTTCACTGTTTTCACTGTTTTAAACTGCTTTCGGGGCGAGGGACACGTACTTAAATAATGTTTTATCATGGTATACTTACAAGCTATGAAAGCGATTATGTGTTTAAGATATGTTCATGATGAGCAATGCAAACGGTTATCTAAGGTTTTCAATGTATGTGCGCTAGAACTCGAGTAAGTGATCACTTTACCATTGGAACTCTAAGGGTAGGGACTGCTGGTTTGATCCACCCACTCGTAGGGGTCGCACCTCTTTGCATGGACGAGTGCCTAGTATGGTCATGGGGCAGTACTATGGGTTTGAGCCCGCTCGTAGGGGTCGCGCCTCTTTGCATGGACGAGCGCCTTGTTTTCCGGCACAACGTCCGCAGCGTAACCCGCGGGACGGAATTATTATTTTAGCTCGCAGGGGCAATGCCTCTTTGCATGGACGAGCACAGTTTCTCAGAATTGTTCGCAGCGTAACCCGCGGGACAGTATCCTTAGCTCGTAGGGGCAATGCCTCTTTGCATAGACGAGCATAGTTTTCCAGAAACGTCTGCGCGTAACCCGCGGGACGGTATTACATTATTTTAGCTCGTAGTGGCAGCGCCACTTACACAGACGAGCACAGCTCCCAGAAATGTTCGCGCGTAACCCGCGGAACGGTTTTATCAGAATATGTTAATATAACTGTCTTACCAAGCATGTGTTTTAATGAGGCTAACAGAATATGTTTCAGAATGATTATGATGCAATACGATTTATCAAGTTACTAAAACTTGTGAACTCACTCAGTTTATACTGATTCAAATGTTTTTACGTGTCTTTCAGGAGATAACTAGGTAGCGCATGGAGTCACACTTAGAGCACCACACGCTGAACATCTAAAACAAGCTTTTTGGAAGATTTTGGTTTTATCCCCTCGATGCGCACGGTTACCCGCCGCGCAAGGGGATATGGCGAGGAAATCTTCAGTTTTTATACTTGGATGTTTTTATGTAATCTTAAACAATGTCATTTGTATTAAACTTTTCATGCGCAATGAAAATCTTTGAATGTTTTGCAATGGCCCGTGCTTAATTATCAATCCCCACTCGCGCGCGCCCGGCTGTTTCCGCCGCTCAGGGCCGGGTGTGACAGCGCCAAAGCTTCTCAAAATGGAAGATTATCCAAATTGGGCTGCTAAATTCGAGATGCATGTTTAAGCTGTTAAGCTGCTAAATTCGAGATGCAGTCGAAGAGGAGTATATAATCCCAAAGAATGTGAATGGAACCAATTATTTCCTATCACAAATTGTTATTGATGACAATACAACTTTCTTAAGAGAGAAGAAAATGTTGAATTTATTTCAACAACCAATTGAGGCTGAGATTTTTCAACTAGTTAAGAACAATGGTCCATGCTAATCGATTTGGCATGCTCTTCTGAACAAGGATAAGGACAATCCGGATACGAGAAAGTAAAAAAATGGCACCGTTAAAGAAAGAGATTGATATTTTCACAATGGTGAAAGGTGAGTCATTTGCTCAATTGATAAAGAGATATTGTCATCTTGTTAATGAGATGAAGAGGTTGGGGATTGATAAACTGGAATTTGAATACGTTGATAAATTAGCTGATGCATTAGTGCATTACCTGAAGAATGGGAGACTTTCATTATGATTCAACAATCTTATTCAACGGGTTATGCTCGGATCTATTTAGCTAGTTTCTTTGAGAAGTTGGAAACTCAAGAGTTGTAGTTGAGGAAGAAGCAGAATATAAAGAATTCTTCGGCTTCATAAGAAATTGGGTTTTATTTCAAAATTTCTCGATCGGTTGTACTTAAAATTCATAATCCAAACTACTTATTGTACCGACAACAATGGAGCTACTTTGGTGGGAAGTCAACAAGGTGGGTCACAAACTCCACAATTTTCGAGCTGTTTTTCTGGTACTATGTCATCTGATCAAAATTATCGAACATCTCAGGATTAAAGTCCTGATGTGCTTTAGTGCAACATTGTTGTAAACATAAAAAAACAAGGGTCTTATTGCTGAAAATGTTAAAGAACATATATCATTTCTGGGATTCGTCTTGGAGTCATATGAATGCTTGATTGTTGGATGAATTAGAAACTTTAAAATGACTAAAGAAGACAATGATCAAATAAACCCATAAGAGATGGAAATGCTTGACATAAGATGATGTATGGAAAGTGTTATTAGGAGGGAACAAAGGTTCAAAGAGATCACTGGGAAAAATTATTTAGATGGTACTTCCTCAAAGTTGGGATTTGATAAATCTAAAGTGAGATGCTTTAGATGTAAAGATAAAGGACACTTCAAAAGAGAATGTACCAACAAGGAGGTGGGTAATAATAGTGAAAATACATTTGGGATAGATTATAAAAGACAAGCAATCTATTATCAAAGTTCTCCAAGCCATGTTTAGTCTTCAAACCCTAGCAAGATAACTTCTGAAGCATCAACTTCAAAGGCTTATCATGCTGCTCAATTAGATGAGGGTTTCAATTGGAACAATTATGTTCACCAAGCTAATGTTGTTGAGCTAGTTGAAAAGGAAGTAGTTAAGGAGGAGATTGTTGAAGATTCTGAAAAAGTGAGAAGGTGGTTGCTGATTCAGAGAATGTGGAAATGGAAGAGGAGAAGGCTGTGGAGGTTAAAGATTCTGATATCATTATTGAAAACATTGCTGTTGAAATTTTTGAAGAGAAAGAGGAATTTGAGCCACTATCCTATAACAAAATTCATCATATCCCTTATGACTTCTTTCAAACTATTTTTCCTCCTAACATTCTTAAAACTTTTGCAGGATGGTTTAATGGTGAGGAAATGCCACATGGCAAAATAGATTTTGAAGAGGATGATGTGGATGAGGTGGAAAATTTTCAAGCTGAAGATGTGGAACTTTTAGTTGATGAGAAATTTGATGATCAACATGCTTACTTGGATAAACAGGGGCTTTCAAGATCCGATGATTCACATTGGATAATGGATAGTGGAGATTCTAGGCACATGACTAGAACCCTTCATTTGATGAAAGATGTTAAATCAATAAGAGAAGGTTATGTCAGATTTGTGTGTAATCAAGGAGGTTACATTGTTAGAGAAGGCATATTGTCAAATGGCATGGTGATGTTTGACAAGGTTAACTACATCACTGAGTTGGAGAACAAACTTTTGAACATATCTCTAATATCTGATAAACGTTTCTCAACTCACGTCATGAACAAAGAGTGTATGATATTGAAACCAGGATTCAAAATACCAGATGAGTGCATATTGATGCGTGCACCTCAAGAGAATACCCTGTATGTTCTCAACAAGAGTGTTACTACTACTTCAAATCGTACCGTTCAATGTTTCGTATCAAAAGCATTAGAAAAAGAGTCTATTTTATGGCATCTAAGAATGGGAAACATTCAAGTGAGGAAGATTAATTATTTGGTACACAATCAACTGGTTGATGGGGTAAATGTCAAAGGATTTCATCTGATTGAAGAATGCATAAGCTATAAAAAAGGAAAACAAAAGAAAAAATCTCACCCAATAAAAATGGTCATTTCTATCAACTTGCCCTTGGAGAGAGCACACATGGATCTTTTTGAACCCGTGAATGTCTAAAGTATCACTGGTGAACTCTATTGCCTAGTGGTCACTGATGATTACTAAATATTCTCATGGGTAATGTTCTTGGAGTCAAAAGATGACACGTTTGATAGTTTAATGATTTTTTCAAGAAGTTGGAAAAGTTGTATAATTTGCCGATCCGAAGAATTCGAAGTGACAATTGAACGAGTTGAAAAACAACAAGATGTTGGATTATTGCAAAGAACATGGAATTCTTCATGAGTTTAGTGCATCCTACACTCCACACAAAATGGGGTCGCTATACGAAATAATTGAACATTAATTGAAACTTCACGAGCCATGTTAGTCGATTCAAAGCTACTAGTAAAATTTTGGACCGAAGCCGTGGCCTCGGGAGGTTACACATTAAACATGTTTTAACCATTAAGATATATGGGAAGACCTGTTTTGAACTGCTGAACCGAAGAAAACCATATCTGAAATGGCTTGAACCTTTTAGTTCACAATGTACAGTTCTTGATCCTATTGGTAAATTTGGTGCTAAATCAGTGGTGGGATTCTTCGTGGGATATACTAGTCCCTTAAGACGTGGATTTCTTCATAGGATAAAACGGATCGTGCAAGTACAACATGTTGATTCTCAAAGATATAATCTTCTAACTTTAAAACTAGGTGATGTGTGAATGTTTGATTATGATAACCTGTGGAAACGCTTCCATATTCCTGAAGAAGATTTATCAGATGAAGCTGTTTCGTTATTGTTTCAACAACAGTTAAATGATTGTCATTTTGAAGAATCTACATCAATTTAAATCCTATTATTCCAAGTTGAACCTCATCTTGAAGATCTTGTTTCTGAAGAAAATCCTAATGCTACTCCTACTACTCTTTCATTTGATGATGATGGAGAATCACATGATGATGTGATTGAGTCCTTGGTTCAATCTACTTCTCCGAGTTCTAATGAAGTGAATGTTCAAGAAAATGTTACTAATCTTCAACTAGATGTTAGTGTGTCGACCGGTGTTATTCCTCGTACCATGTCATACCATTCTGAGGAAAATATCATTGGAAATTTAAACCATGGGGGTTCAAAAAAGACATCAAAGAGATCAAATCCTTCTATGTTTCTATACAAAAGTATCTCCCTACAAAATCGGTTATCGTTCAAACGCTTCATTTCACAAATAGAACCAAAGACATACAAAGAAATGTTAACCGAAGAAAGTTGGGTTAATGCTATGCTGGAAGAGGTACAACAATTTGAAAAGTTAGGTGTGTGGAAGCTTGTAGAATTTACCCGAACACAAGATCATATTAACACAAAATGGGTGTTCAAACGCAAGCGAGATGAAAATGGGGTGATTTTTAGGAACAAATCTCGGTTAGTTGTTCTTGGTTTTAATCAACGAGAGGGAATCGATTACAGTGAAGTCTATGCTTATGTGGGAAGACTTGAAGCTATCATAATCTTTTTAGCTTTTGCTTCATGGAAAGGGTCTAAAGTATATCAACTCAATGTTAAGTATGCTTTCCTTAATGGGAAACTTGATGAAGAAGTCTACATGGGACAGCCACCAGGGTTTATCGATTCGATCCACAAAGAAAATGTCAACTTACATGACAAAGCTTTATTCGAATTACATCAAGCCCCGAGTGCTTGGTATGAAACATGATCTCAACACCTGTTGGATAATAGTTTTATTCTAGGAATGGTCTGTACATTGTTTACCAAGGAAGTGGATGGGCATATGTTGATTGTTCAGGTATATGTGGATGATATTATATTTGGGTCAACCTATGATGGTCTGTCTAAAGAATTTGAAGCCGTGATGAAATAGAAGTTTGTGATGAGTGCAATAGGGGAGACGAAATTCTTCCTACAACTTCAAGTGGATTAGTTAGCTGACAGTATCTTTATTCATCAAACGAAGTATGTCAACGACATCCTAGCGAAGTTTAACATGGCTAATTCAACGACAATTAACACTCCTTTACCATTGAATCATGGGATTGGCCCTGATCCCAGTAGGGAGAATGTTGATCAAATTCTTTATCGCTCCATGATTGGATCTCTCATGTATTTTACTGCTTCATGACTATACATCATGTATCCTACAGACTTATGTGCCCGAAATCTGTCCAATCCTAAAGTATCGCACCTGATGATTGTAAAGAGGATACTTCGGTATCTAAAAGGATGTCTTTAAGCGGTCTATGGCATCCTAGGGATTATGATTTTTTGTTGAGAGCATTTTTTGATTAGGTTATGGAAGTTGTAAGCTGAACGCCTAATCTACATGGGACAACCACCAGGGTTTATCGATTCGATCCACAAAGAAAATGTCAACTTACATGACAAAGCTTTATTCGAATTACATCAAGCCCCGAGTGCTTGGTATGAAACATGATCTCAACACCTGTTGGATAATAGTTTTATTCTAGGAATGGTCTGTACATTGTTTACCAAGGAAGTGGATGGGCATATGTTGATTGTTCAGGTATATGTGGATGATATTATATTTGGGTCAACCTACGATGGTCTGTCTAAAGAATTTGAAGCCGTGATGAAATAGAAGTTTGTGATGAGTGCAATAGGGGAGACGAAATTCTTCCTACGACTTCAAGTGGATTAGTTAGCTGACAGTATCTTTATTCATCAAACGAAGTATGTCAACGACATCCTAGCGAAGTTTAACATGGCTAATTCAACGACAATTAACACTCCTTTACCATTGAATCATGGGATTGGCCCTGATCCCAGTAGGGAGAATGTTGATCAAATTCTTTATCGCTCCATGATTGGATCTCTCATGTATTTTACTGCTTCATGACTATACATCATGTATCCTACAGGCTTATGTGCCCGAAATCTGTCCAATCCTAAAGTATCGCACCTGATGATTGTAAAGAGGATACTTCGGTATCTAAAAGGATGTCTTTAAGCGGTCTATGGCATCCTAGGGATTATGATTTTGTGTTGAGAGCATTTTTTGATTTAGGTTATGGAAGTTGTAAGCTGAACGCCTAATCTACATGGGACAGCCACCAGGGTTTATCGATTCGATCCACAAAGAAAATGTCAACTTACATGACAAAGCTTTATTCGAATTACATCAAGCCCCGAGTGCTTGTTATGAAACATGATCTCAACACCTGTTGGATAATAGTTTTATTCTAGGAATGGTCTGTACATTGTTTACCAAGGAAGTGGATGGGCATATGTTGATTGTTCAGGTATATGTGGATGATATTATATTTGGGTCAACCTACGATGGTCTGTCTAAAGAATTTGAAGCCGTGATGAAATAGAAGTTTGTGATGAGTGCAATAGGGGAGACGAAATTCTTCCTACGACTTCAAGTGGATTAGTTAGCTGACAGTATCTTTATTCATCAAACGAAGTATGTCAACGACATCCTAGCGAAGTTTAACATGGCTAATTCAACGACAATTAACACTCCTTTACCATTGAATCATGGGATTGGCCCTGATCCCAGTAGGGAGAATGTTGATCAAATTCTTTATCGCTCCATGATTGGATCTCTCATGTATTTTACTGCTTCATGACTATACATCATGTATCCTACAGGCTTATGTGCCCGAAATCTGTCCAATCCTAAAGTATCGCACCTGATGATTGTAAAGAGGATACTTCGGTATCTAAAAGGATGTCTTTAAGCGGTCTATGGCATCCTAGGGATTATGATTTTGTGTTGAGAGCATTTTTTGATTTAGGTTATGGAAGTTGTAAGCTGAACGCCTAATCTACATGGGACAGCCACCAGGGTTTATCGATTCGATCCACAAAGAAAATGTCAACTTACATGACAAAGCTTTATTCGAATTACATCAAGCCCCGAGTGCTTGTTATGAAACATGATCTCAACACCTGTTGGATAATAGTTTTATTCTAGGAATGGTCTGTACATTGTTTACCAAGGAAGTGGATGGGCATATGTTGATTGTTCAGGTATATGTGGATGATATTATATTTGGGTCAACCTACGATGGTCTGTCTAAAGAATTTGAAGCCGTGATGAAATAGAAGTTTGTGATGAGTGCAATAGGGGAGACGAAATTCTTCCTACGACTTCAAGTGGATTAGTTAGCTGACAGTATCTTTATTCATCAAACGAAGTATGTCAACGACATCCTAGCGAAGTTTAACATGGCTAATTCAACGACAATTAACACTCCTTTACCATTGAATCATGGGATTGGCCCTGATCCCAGTAGGGAGAATGTTGATCAAATTCTTTATCGCTCCATGATTGGATCTCTCATGTATTTTACTGCTTCATGACTATACATCATGTATCCTACAGGCTTATGTGCCCGAAATCTGTCCAATCCTAAAGTATCGCACCTGATGATTGTAAAGAGGATACTTCGGTATCTAAAAGGATGTCTTTAAGCGGTCTATGGCATCCTAGGGATTATGATTTTGTGTTGAGAGCATTTTTTGATTTAGGTTATGGAAGTTGTAAGCTGAACGCCAGATCTACAATTGTTGGATGTCAATTCTTTGGCAGTAAGTTGGTCACGTGGTAATGCAAGAAGCAAACAACCGTGTCTCTGTCTACTCGTGAGGCTGAGTATGTAGTTGCATCCAGCTGTTGTTCTCAGGTTCTTTGGATCCAACAGAAGATGCGTGATTACGGTTTGCATTTTCTGACCACTCCTATTTTTGTAGATTATTCTGCAGCTATTTCTATCACTAAAAATCCGGTAAATCACTCTAAAATGAAACACATTGAAATACGGTATCACTTCATTCGTGATTGTTACGAAAGAAAGTGTATCACCATAGATAAAATTCACACCGATGAGAAAAAAAGTTGATCTTTTTACTAAAGCTTTATGTAAAAATAGGTTTTATATTTGTTAAAGCTTAATGGTATTAAGAAAATGAGCGGTGGGAAAGAGAGTGATCCCAAGGTTATGGATTTGGATCTTGAGTAACAATTCATCTGAGTCAACTTTGTTTTAGTAAATATGTTGTCTTTTCAAAATAAGTTTTTGGGTTTAGGTGGAGATATTAAAGAAAAATTCAATAGCATTTAAAAATTTGAAAAAGTAAAAAACATTCAAATATTAAAAGGCTGTGTGCGTAAGTATATTAGTGCATTAGTAGGCTTTAAAATAAACAAGTAAGAACATGTGTGTAAACATAAATAGCCAAATTTAAGAGGTGTTAGTTCTCTACAAAAAGTTTTAATAATGATGGCATAAATGTAATAGCCTGTCATACTCAATCCTTATGTCTCAGTATGATCACCAAAAATAATGTGTTTTAAAAGCTTCTAGTTAATGGTTAACACTTCAATGATGTATTGTCTTTTGACCTTAAATCCTGTATTGATGAGATGCTTCGGGCTTTCCTGACACCATTGGGTCTTTATGCGATTTATCGTCTGGGTATTCACAAATTTGAACATTATTATGCTCATTGAGCGAACTCAAATCATTATGTTAGTGCTTGATATTTTGTCCATAGCTGATCAAATAAGCTAGGGGTATTTTAGTCTTTATAGTAATTGTAATATGTCTCATTCGCTATGGATTGTATAGCAAATGAGGCTCATTCATTATACTAGCTGGCCTATTCGTTAATTTAGGAGTTCATACGCTAAGGATGTTTAGCGTACGAAGGATTTTTTGTTAATCTAATGCCCAGTCGCTAAGTATGTTTAGCAAATGGGAGGTCATTCCCTATTGGAATCCTTATTCGTTTGGTGTGTCTAACGAATGAGAGGCAACATTCGTTAGTGATGACTACCGAATGAGGATAGCCTATAAATAGGCCTTTCCTAGTGAATATGCATAGAGTTTAGTGCCATATTTATTTCCCATGTAACTTTACCATGTCAGATTCTATCTAGATTAATGTATGTAATGTATGAACAGTAACGTATATCAATAAAGTATTTAACGTAATAGTCCCATGTACGTATCATGTTATGTGATTAGATTCTGCTAGAGGATTAAACGGTTTCCTCACATTAAACTTAATCATTACTGTACTTTGTACAAACTCACTACTGACTTGATCAAACCACGTTGTTATTCATACATTGTCCTATTGCTTGCGTCTTATTACCATTATGAAATGGACCACAAGAGACACAATGTCTGCAAAACATATAGATGAACTCGTGCGTACTCATCCATGGGAAAGGAAACTTGGGGCAATTGCTTGATAACGAGGGTATGTCTTATAGTGGGAATTATTTACTAGTAAAAGCCAAAAGTTGAAATCTATTTTGATTTGTGGGTTCTAAAGTTTAATTCAAGTTGGGGTGACATGATAAAAATCAAATTAAGCTTCAACCAAGATTAGAGACTGATATTTTTCTGACATTCTCTGCTTAGTTGAACCTTTAATCATATCACAAAAATTACAGAAATATTTGTTATAATGTTTAGGTGGACAAAAATACCAATGAATGACTTAACACCAGTCTGAATAAAGCTGAAATATAAAACTGTGATAGACAGGCAATTTGGTTAATATGATTCCCTGCTCAAACTCACAAAAATAGGTGTTTTTTTGTAAATAGTTTGTTCTAAACTTAAGGCTTTACTTTTCATTTACTTTTTTTTTCTTAAATCAAAAAGATTTTACATTTCTGAGTTATTTTCGAATCTAGATGAATGGGATACTATCTTCTAGGATGTTGTAACATCCTAGAATTTTCGTATTTAATAAAAGAAAGTCGCGTTTAGTTATTGGGTCTAAATAATTAATTAGTATTAATAAAGATTATGGACTTGGACTAATTAAGATGGATTAAAGTGAATGGGCCTTAGATCCATGGGCTTTAGGGGATATAAATATCCTCCTAAACCAACCTAAAACCCTAAATCATCATTTCCTTTCATCCTAATCTCTACACACTTAAAACACACACACACATCCTCTTATATACGGCCGAGAGATAGAGAGGAGAAATCCGAGCAAGCAAACGTGATTCAAGATAAATACAAGATCTAGAGTCCATAACTAAGCCAAACAAACACGACAAGGTACGTTTCGATCTTAAAGTTTACGTTTTTATTGACGTTTGGCCTTGAAACTTGAAACAATAATAGATCAGGTCTAAACGGAACGTAAAGTAGCGAACTTGATGCTAGGACAAACCTAATGAACCCATAAACATGTACGGTTCGTTTAAGATAAACCGTAGATCTTGTATTGAACGTTTTTGTAACTAAAGGTCCAAACTTTATATGTTTTCGGGCCGAATCTTATTCAAAAAAGGCCATGGGGATGTTCACGTGATTAATTAGCACCATCTCTAAGGGTTACGGGTTGAACATGGACGTTAATGAAGTTAAAATCAAAACCCGACGCTAACTGTAGACAACTTCGCCAATTACGTTCGCTGTACAAGTTCACTTGTATAGGTTCGCCAAAACTAAGTTCGCTAAAATCAAGTTCGCCGTGGTTAACATCGCTATACGTAAGTTCTCCATGATCAACATCGCCTAACTTAAGTTCTCCTGGCTTAAGTTCGCCGAAAAACCTAAGTAAAGATAATCTGATACAATAGGACGAGTTTTGATACGTGTAACCTATATACAGTTAGCAGAGCACAGTTAAGGAGAGGAATCACGATAAACGGAGAGAGGAACCGACTTCAAGTGAGTTTCTAGCCCCATTCCTTGTTATGTTTTCGGGGCTGTGTGCATACTCGATGTGATAGTTAATACACTTACCTTAAATGGTAAGTGTATGCCATGTATGATTTATATGATATTTATGTATGTATATTTTGAATGTGAATGAAAGCTTGTCGGTACGTGAACGATATTCGGATATTGCACGTATTGACAAGGGAGGTATGTTTATGATTATTGAATTTGTATGTTAGATATATGTATAACATATGAGTATATATGAATGATAGAAAGAAAGTATATGTATATTACGGGTGTGTAAAGATAGTATGTACGAAGATGAAGAAGTAAGGGATCAGACCCTAATAATATCTGAGATAGAGAATAAAGGGATCAGACCCTAATAATATCTGAGATAGAGAAGTAAAAAGGGATCAGACCCTAATAATATCTGAGATAGACAAGGGATCAGACCCTAAAATATCTGAGATAGACAAAGGAAAGAGGGATCAGACCCTAATAATTTCTGAGATAGACAAAGGAAAGAGGGACCAGACCCTAATAATATCTGAGATAGAATGGATAGTAATTATATAGTATGAAAGTAATAAAGTATGAATGTATGTATGAAATTATGTAATGAAAGAAAGTTAGTAAATGTTGGGTCAAGAGTTTGACCCAAATAAGGAGATTTGACCTAAATGAAGATTATGGAAGATTGGAATCTTCCTCAACCTCCTCAGAAACTGCTAAGTATTGAATCCGAGCACACCTTGGTATCCGAGCAAGCTTTTACTTAGCCGAGTACGATATTTTGCCTACCGGGCAAGGTTTACTTCAAATAGTCTTCTTAAGTGGTTATCCGAGTAGGGTTTGCAAATTAGTATGTTTCCGAGTAAGGTTCACTAGTTTATGTAAATCCGGGCAAGGTTCACTTTATCAAGCAAGTCTGTTCTTCAGAACCAAGTATATTACTCTTCCGAGTAAGGTTTGGTTGACCAAGTCCATGAAGCCAAGTGATTGGAAGACCGGGCTAGGTATTCAATAATAATTATGGTCCGAGCAAGCTTGATGTATAAATGGAATATATCTCTAAGTAACATCGGTCAAGGTTCAACTCAAGCAAGGAACAGTACTCCCGAGTACACTTTGCTAATAAGTTATTTCATGGCAAAGAGTTGAAATGGACCATCGAAGAACAAGGTTGCTCGTAAGAAGTTGTCGGGCAAAGTCTGGCAAAGTCAAGAAGACTGAAGTCTACTCGGTGAGTATTTTACTTAGTGAAATACTCTTTAAGTAAGGTCTACCCGGAAACTGTACCCGAGCACACTTCTATGTTACCAAGTTATGAAGGATGGCCGAGCATACTCGGAAAGATAAGATTGATGCAAAGCCTACCCGGAAGACTTGTTTTACACTTAGTTTATTTTGAATATGTAATCTGAGTATGTATAATTGTATTTTGGGGTTTCGAGAAGGAATGACAGATGTCCTAGGTTGGCAGGCCTATATATAGAATATTTAGGGCACGCCGCCAATAGAGGCACAGAGAGCACAATACGGATAAGACCGACAAATTAATTGAAAGAATATTGTGTGACGGCTGTCCTAGGATTCCTAGAAAACCTAAATCGATTATCCTTTTGTATGATTAACATTATATAAATGGAAATTTTTTTAGTGAATCCTGTGTGTGCTTTCTATCTTTGATTATTCATTGCAACCGTATGTTTGTTATTGATTCCGCCTTTAACAAACGGATATCTTTCTGAATATAGTAACCCGTCATTAACTCTCTTGTCAACACGATTAATTTGTGTGAGTTATGACATGATTGATTAAGATAAAGGTGAAATCGAAGGGACCGACAAGTGGTATCAGAGCTGTGTTACTGCTATTTTAGAAAGATTGTTGCTGATTGAAGATTTGAAGAAGAATGACGTAAGCAGACCACTGTTCGATTGATTTGTGACGTCAACAGCTCTGTTTTTCATTTTTCTTCCAGATCTACAATCTACCGGTGTTTTCTCTTCCTTATTTCAATTAAAGTTCTAATCTTTATATCTAAATCTTGTTCTAATCACATCAGACACATCAGATCTGAGCATTGTGTTTACAGATCTGATTATTTTGAAATTTTTTTTAAAGAAACTGATTTTTTTTAATTTCTCAAAATGTCTGGATATGATGAACAAGAGGTGTCTACAAACAAGATACCAAGGTTGTATGGACAGGAAAACTTTATCAAATGGAAAGTACTCTTTGAAGCAACCGTATGCTACAATGATATTGATATGTGGAACTCCATCAAGAATGGTCCACAAACTGCTGTTGAAGAAGGTGCAAATGCTACTGCAACTGCTGCTGTAAGAGAAAAAATGAGAAAGGTGGATGACAAAGCCTTAGCTATGATTAAGCTAGGTTTGTCTTGGGAGATTCTGTCCAAGGTGGCTCATCACACAACTGCCAAACAAATGTATGATGCTATCCTTGAAATGTATGAAGGGAATACTGAACTAAAGAACATAAAGAAGCAAAGATTGAAGCAACAGTTTGAAAGGTTCAAGTATAGGGATGGAGAAAGGTTGAAATCAATACTAGAACGTTTTCTAAGTATTGTTAATGAGTTGAGGACAACTGATTATGTAATGACTGACTTTGATTTGAATACAAAGTTACTC